>NC_057806.1:415442041-415442657 GCF_018294505.1 Triticum aestivum
ATAGGGATGGAGCGGACATTGTACTCGTAGCGTAGCTCCGCGAGAGGATTGCAGTCGACCTGCACCTCGTCATCCTTGCGGATAGGGATGGAGCGGACATTGTACTCATAGCGTAGCTCCGTGAGAGGATTGTAGTCGACCTGCACCTCGTCATCCTTGCGGATAGGGATGGAGCGGACATTGTACTTGTAGCGTAGCTCCGTGAGAGGGTTGCAGTCGACCTGCACCTCGTCATCCTTGCGGATAGGGATGGAGCGGACATTATACTTGTAGCATAGCTCCGTGAGAGGATTGCAGTCGACCCGCACCTCGTCATCCTTGTGGATAGGGATGGTTTTGGAACTTAGGCAAGTACTGGACTGCAGCTAAGCCTCCGAGTGTGAGGTTTGCTCATCACTCGGTAGGATTTTTGAAACTTAGGCGAGTACTGGACTGCAGCTAAGCCTCCGAGTGTGAGGTTTGCTCATCACTCGGTAGGATTTTTGAAACTTAGGCGAGTACTGGACTGCAGCTAAGCCTCCGAGTGTGAGGTTTGCTCATCACTCGGTAGGATTTTTGAAACTTAGGCGAGTACTGGGCTGCAACTAAGCCTCCGAGTGTGAGGTTTTCTCATCAA
>NC_057806.1:415442794-415459724 GCF_018294505.1 Triticum aestivum
AGCTAAGCCCCCGAGTGAGAGACTTGCTCATTACTCGGTAGGATTTTTTGAAACTTAGGCAAGTACTGGACTGCAACTAAGCCCCCGAGTGAGAGACTTGCTCATCACTCGGTAGGATTTTTTGAAACTTAGGCGAGTACTAGACTGCAGCTAAGCCCCCGAGTGAGAGACTTGCTCATCACTCGGTATGATTTTTCGAAACTTAGGCGAGTACTGGACTGCAGCTAAGCCCCCGAGTGAGAGACTTGCTCATCACTCGGTAGGATTTTTTGAAACTTAGGCGAGTACTAGACTGCAGCTAAGCCACCCACTGGGGGATTTCAGAAACATATGTAAACAATCGACAATCTTTTTAGAAGACTGTAAAACTCTTGTCTTTGATAAACAAAATACAAAGGTGTTTTTTATTACATCTCAGCAGACTGAGTGTTTAAGTATAAAAGGGGCGAAGCAGCTCCGCATTCCAGGCGCGCGGCTCGTCTTTCTTGTGCTCGACATTGTAAAGGTGGTATGCTCCATTGTGGAGCACTCTGGTGACCACGAAGGGGCCTTCCCAAGAGGGAGCAAGCTTTATGGTTTCTGCTGATCCACTCGGAGAACTAAGTCTCCCTCTTGAAATGCTCGACCCCTCACATTTCTGGTATGGAATCGACATAGATCTTGTTGATAAATGGTTGATCGGATCAAGGCCATCTCTCTTTCTTCTTCAAGGAGGTCAACTGCATCTTGTCGCGCTTGTTCTGCTTCTTCCTCTGTGAAAAGCTCGACTCGGGGTGCATTGTGGAGCAAGTCACTCGGAAGTACAGCTTCGGCTCCATAAACCAAGAAAAACGGGGTTCTGCCAGTCGACCGATTGGGAGTTGTCCTCAATCCCCATAATACTGATGGAAGTTCATCGACCCAGGCTCCTGCTGTGTGTTTGAGGTCATGCATCAGTCGAGGTTTCAGTCCTTTGAGAATCAATCCATTTGCCCTTTCAGCCTGTCCATTCGACTGGGGGTGAGCGACCGAGGCATAGTCGACTTGAGTACCTTGCGGAGCACAAAAAGTCCTGAACTCATTAGAATCAAAGTTTGATCCGTTGTCAGTGATGATGCTGTGGGGAACACCATATCTGAATGTTATCTCTCTGATGAAGCTGACAGCAGTACTGGCATCAAGGTTCTTGATAGGCTTGGCTTCAATCCACTTGGTGAACTTGTCGACTGCTACAAGCACATGAGTGAATCCACTCCTGCCAGTCCTCAAAGGCCCAACCATATCCAATCCCCAAACAGCAAAAGGCCAGACGAGTGGAATGGTTTTCAGGGCTGACGCAGGCTTGTGAGACATGTTGGAGTAGAACTGGCAACCTTCACATTTGTCGACTATTTCTTGTGCCATCTCATTTGCTCGAGGCCAGTAAAATCCCGCTCGGTATGCTTTGGCCACAATGGTCTGAGAGGACGCATGGTGACCACAGGTCCCCGAGTGGATATCATTGAGGATCACTCAACCTTCTTCAGGTGTTATGCATTTCTGGCAAACTCTAGTCACACTTTCTCTGAACAACTGACCTCTTATCACGATGAAGCCCTTAGATCGACGGACGATCTGTCGAGCCTCTTCTTCATCTTCTGGGAGTTCTCTTCTAAGAATGAATGTGATATATGGTACTGTCCAATCGGGGGTGATGACCAAAACTTCCATGATCAAGTCCACCACGGCTGGTGAGGGAGTTCTGGATTAGGGGGTCTCCGGACAGCCGGACTATGTCCTTTAGCCGGACTGTTAGACTATGAAGATACAAAATTGAAGACTTCATCTCGTGTCCGGATAGGACTCTACTTGGCGTGGAAGGCAAGCTAGGTAATACGGATATGAGTATATCCTCCTTTGTAACCGACCTTGTGTAACCCTAACCCTCTCCGGTGTCTATATAAATCGGAGGGTTTTAGTCCGTAGGAGACAACATACAATCATACCATAGGATAGCTTCTAGGGTTTAGCCTCTTTGATCTCGTGGTAGATCTACTCTTGTACTACCCATATCATCAATATTAATCAAGCAGGATGTAGGGTTTTACCTCCATCAAGAGGGCCCGAACCTGGGTAAAACATTGTGTCCCCTGCCTCCTGTTACCATCTGGCCTAGACGCACAGTTCGGGACCCCTTACCCGAGATCCGCCGGTTTTGACACCGACATTGGTGCTTTCATTGAGAGTTCCTCTTTGTCGTCGCCGTTAGGCTTGATGGCTCCTACTATCATCGATAGCGATGCGGTCCAGGGTGAGACTTTTCTCCCCGGACAGATCTTTGTGTTCGGCGGCTTTGCACTGCGGGCCAATTCGCTTGGCCATCTGGAGCAGATGGAAAGTTACGCCCCTGGCCACCAGGTCAGGTTTGGAAGCTTAAACTACACGGCCGATATCCGTGGAGATTTGATCTTCGACGAATTCGAGCCTCTGCCTTGTGCGCCACGCGGTCACAATGAGCATGACTTAGCTCTCCCATCGGACAGTGTTAAGGAGATCGCACCAGCAGCCGCTCCGACCCTCAATTTGGAGCCAGTTGCGCCTTCCACGGACGGGTGGATGGACCCCGCCACGGAGGCCTTACCCTCAGCGGCGATCGAGCCGAACATCGACCTTGCCTTGCACGAGAGCCGTGTTGTTAAACTACCGGATCCTTCTCCGGCCATGGACTCCGAACCGCCTGCGCCCGTTCCTATCGAATCCGATTGGGCGCCGATCATGGAGTTTACCTCCGCGGATATTTTTCAGCACTCGCCCTTTGGCGACATACTGAACTCATTAAGGTCTCTCTCCTTGTCAGGAGAGTCCTGGCCGAACTATGTCCTCAGGACTGGGATGCGGACGACGAAATTCGAGGCCCACGCACCACCCACTTAGTAGCCACTATCGATGACTCAACTGACATGCTCGACTTCGACTCCGAAGACATCGACGGTATGGACGGCGATGCGGGAGGCGAAGAGGAACCACTGCCCACATGGCGCTGGATGTCCACCTCATCATATGACGTATACATGGTGGACACACCAAAATAAGACGACAATGAGGAACGGAAGGACGCAACGAAGGCTTGTCCCCTCGAGAAGCAGTCAAAGCGGTGGCGTAAGCACCGCCCCAAATCCCGCCTCGGCAGAAATAACGATCATACAGACCCAGCGTTGGAGCAGGGCGAACCACTAGCGGACCATGGCAATACGGAAAATCAAACCGAACAAACCAATTCCGTCAAAGATAATAGTCCGGATGACATAACGCCGGACAGGCACCCGGAGCAGCAGAATGCCCGTCAAAGGCTTGTTGCATCGCGAGGAGTCTGAAAAAGCAGAAGCAAAGGCTCAAGGCTGCGCAGGACATACTCCAAATCAGATGGAGTAAAGTACTCAACACAGCAGCAAAGTATGGTGTTAATCGCCCCACCAAGAGCTACCCGAAGCGGAAGTTGCTACCCGAATTCGATGAGGAGGCCCTAGATCCCCCACAACCAAAAATCGAAATAGCCACCTGGCCGGATAGACGACCTCACGGCCAACATGGAGCGGCAAACAACGCCACTCACAAGCCAATATGCGATCTACACGAGGGCTCACACCAAAAGGACGGCGCAACCAGATCCATCTATGGACCACGCAAGCACGCCCCAGCATATGATGTAACACAACAAACATCAGAACAACGCGATACACCCAGATATAGGGGTGCCGAACACCCCCTATGTTTCACTGATGAGGTGCTGGACCATGAATTTCCAGAGGGATTCAAACCCGTAAACATAGAGGCATACGATGGAACAACAGACCCTGGGGTCTGGATTGAGGACTATATCCTCCACATCCATATGGCTCGAGGAGATGATCTCCACGCCATCAAGTACTTACCCCTCAAGCTCAAAGGGCCAGCTCGGCACTGGCTTAAAAGCCTCCCCAAAACTCCATTGGAAGCTGGGAAGAGCTCGAAGACGCTTTTCGGGCAAATTTTCAAGGGACTTATGTCCGACCCTCGGATGCGGACGATTTGAGTCATATAACTCAACAGCCCGGAGAGTCAGCCCGAAAGCTTTGGAACAGGTTTCTTAGTAAGAAGAACCAAATAGTTGACTGCCCGGACGCCGAAGCCTTGGCAGCTTTTAAGCATAGCGTCCGCGACGAATGGCTTGCCAGAAACCTCGACCAAGAAAAGCCGAGAACAATGGCAGCATTAACAAGCCTCATGACCCGCTTTTGCACAGGTGAGGACAGCTAGCTAGCCAGATGCAGCACCAGCGACCCAAGCACATCCGAAGTTAGAGATGAAAACGAGAAACCATGACGCAGCAAAAATAATAAGCGTCGGAATAAAGAAGATAGCCCAAAGAGCACGGCGGTAAACGTCGGATTCCGAAGCTCTCGGCCAGGTCAGCAAAAGCCGCCCTCTAAAGGCGCCAGAGATGAACTGTCCAGCCTGAACAAAATTCTGGACCAATTATGTTAGATCCATAGCACCCCTAGTAAACCCGCTAATCATACCCACAGAGAATGTTGGGTCTTCAAGCAGTCCGGCAAGCTCAACGCCGTACACAAGGGGGAGGATACACCAAGCGAAGGTGAGGATGAGCCTCTCAAGCAAGACACTGGGGAACAAAAGAAGTTTTCATCAGAAGTCAAAACAGTTAACGTATTACACATGATCAAGGGAAGCAAAGCGGCCCTCCCAGATAAATATGCCCAAGGGCCTATCACCGCGAAACCCTGCCACTGGTCGTCTCAACCGGTCACTTTCGACCATCGTGATTACTCAGCAAGTATCTGGCGGGCAGGATGGGCTCCCCTGGTATTAGACCCAATAATTGACGGATACCACTTTGCACGAGTCTTGATGGACGGTGGCAGCAGTTTAAACCTGATATACCAGGATACAATCCACGAAATGGGGATAGACCCAATGAAAATTTGCCATAGCAACACTACCTTTAAAGGAGTAACGCCAGGCCCAGGGGCTCACCGCACGGGCTCCCTGCTACTAAAGGTTATATTCGGCTTCCCCGATAACTCCCGTAGCAAACATTTAACCTTCCACATTGCTCCGTTCCAATGCGGTTATCAAGCACAACTTGGACGTGAAGCTTTTGCTCGCTTTAATGCAATACCGCATTACGCTTCCCTCACGCTCAAGATGCCCGGTCCACGTGGCATCATTACAGTGAACGGAAGTATTAAGCGATCTTTGTGTGCCGAAGAGAATGCAACTGCCTTGGCAGCCGCACACTAAAAATGGCTTCACCAACTAAAGCATTTGATAGGTCGTCAAGACCACGGACGCGGTTAGACGAGTCCGGCGCTGCTATATGTAATTTGTACCAGATTGATGGCCATACCCCTATTACAAATACAAGGGGCTCAACGCGCGCAGACAAGTGGCAATTTCTACTCATTTCTAGTTACACATGGTTTCTTTAAAAACTATCTTTTTGCACGACAACTGTTTCACCTAAGTTCCTCTCTTTTACAGATGATCATCGTGCTACACCCGTCCAGGATACGACACAATAGAGACACAGGCGCAGACGTGCAGCAGGGACCCGCTCCAAGGATTCTTTTTAGATTAAGACCCTGCGTAAACCTTTTTTACTGTCTCTTGTTGATACACATCCCTCAAATTCTCAGTACAATTGAGAAGGATGCTGACGTCTTGGCATGTGGCCACGTCAGAGTAATGCACGTACTTAGACACAAGGGGCTTCTTATAAATGGCACTATTTAGGCCCGGTTTATACCATAAAGACCGAATACCTTAGGGAGTGTACGACGTCGCGAGTTTGGCCTTATATGCATCAGCTCCGAATCATTGTCTTTGGTCAAATGTTGGGTTTGCCCGGCTCCTCTGTTTTGGTGCCTTACGTTCCGCTTTATCAGCTAAGGCAGCACCAGGAGAACTACTGCGATTGTGCCCTGGTTCATCCGGACGAGCACCTCAGTAGAGAAAGCCGAAAACTGACGATCATGATATAGCGTGAGACTGGTCAACCACTCGATGACCTATCGAATGTTAGAATTCCTCCGCCTTAACGAAGGGCCGTTTTCCGGCAGGCATGTACGCACCCCGAGATCGGGAGAGTGCGGAGCCACCAGGGGCTATCTAGTAGCCCCATTGTCAAACTCCTATGGCTAAGTGAAAGTGTTAAAGCATTATAGTCCGGTTGCCTCGTTCGCTGCGCTATCACCTCCTTAATAGGACCAAGACATTGGGTTAAGTGTGAACACGCGTTTTTTGCGAGCACCTCCGCATTATATGTGTGGGGGTTGAAGCCAACGACTACAATCTTTCAGGTTATATACATATATACATAAACGGCCGCACAGGAGGCATCACATTACTTTCCGGCAAAAGTATAAATACAGCCTTACTATATTTCATAAAAACATTGTGTTTACAATGGGAATACATGTCATTCAAACATAATATTCTTCGAGCACTGGGACTCTATCAAACGAGCACCCTCAAGAACCTCTTCAAAATAGTGCTCGCCAGCTACTCGGCCCATGGCCGGCCCTTGCGCCACAACAGTGGTAGCATCCATCTCCGCCTAGTATGCCTTGACACGGGCAAAGGCCATCCACGAGCCTTCTATGTATGTTGACCTCTTCATCGCGTTGATGCGCGGCACCGCGCCAAGGAACTGCTGCAGTAAGCTGAAATAGCTGTTCGGCTCCGGCTTCTCCGGCCACAGCTGATCTACAACAGACCTCATGGCGAGTCCGGACAACCTATTAAGTTCGGCCCATTCGGCTAGCTGATCAGTCAAGGGAAGCGGACGCTCTGGAACGTTGAATTGCGACCGGAATAGCTTGTCCACTTCACGACCTGATTGATCTTGGAAGTATTCGACCGCATCGACAGCGCTCGCCGCCAAGTCCATATATGCGTCCGCCGAACTCCACAGCCGATCCAAAGGGGCATACCGCGGATCTCCGAACTTCCTCCACAGCAGAAAGGGCTTCCCAGCCGCAATATCCCCGGCTTCGCGTAGCTCCTCCTTCTTCGCCCTCATAGCAGAGCGAGTGTCTTTGGTCGCCATAGTGGCCCTCTCCAGGTCCGCTACCTTCACTCGGTTCTCCTCTTCAAGGAACTGGCAACGGTCGGCAGTGCCTTTTAATTCTACGGCCATCTTGGCCATCTTTTCTTTGCTTTCACAATGGGCGGTCTTCTCGGCTCTTAACTCCTCGGCCGCCTTCAAAGCAGCCGCAATACTAACCCTCGCTTGTTCCTCGGCTCGGGCGAGCTCCGCCCGAAGGGTCTCCACGGTGGCAGCTCCGTCTGCAGTCACAACATATTAAAGATATTGGCATCATGCTGCTCTTATTGTGTGATATTCACCAGAAAACATTACATACCCTGTGATTCATCAAGCCACTTGTTAACAAGCTCGATGTCGGCGTCTGCCGCATCCAGTTGCCGTTTTAATTCGGCAAACTCACTAGTCCGGCTATCCACCGGAGCTTCCACCACCTGCACATAAAGGAAGTCTGGTTATTGCCTGGGACTATGATCCTCTGTTCGTCGCCATTCTCGATGACAACCAGAGTCTCAGGGGCTACTATCTACACAGGGCACACCTAACATGTGCGGTACTATCACATATTATCTCACGTACCTCACAGCCTGTCAGTAGACTCATAAAGGCTTCATGTAATCTGCTTTCGACAGACGAAATTCTTTCCATCACCGTACCCATCAACGTATGGTGTTCTTCTGAGATGACCGCTCGCCCCACCAGCTCCCTCAGAACGTCCGACCGCATACCAGACGGTGCCAGACTCTTTTGTTTTCTCTCTTCGAGAGCCGGATGCTGGGGACTTCGGGGGTCTATGGGATTGTCTTCTGGCCTCACCGAATCCGGAGAGGCCCTCCGTGACGACACTTCGGGGTCGCCCGCTTCTTGAGCAGAGGAGTCCGGGGGAGGCGTTTCGCTCTCCATCATCTTCGGAAGAAGATCCCCCGAAGACGAGCTCAACTAAGAAGGGCTCAGACCCGAACTGCAAGATATATGCAGCGATTATTTTCTCAGAAGAAAGATAGTATACCTTCACTATAAAAGTATTTTTTGGATCACTTATGACTCGTTGGAGGGCTGATCCCCCCGCGAACTTTGTGCGGCAAGAGCACCCCCCGAGGCAGGACCCCCTGTTGGAGACTTCTTCTCTCGTTTGGAGGCCTCGGCTTCCGGATCCTCCGAAGCAGTCCTCTTCCTCCCCTGGTTATCCTCCTTTATGGAGGCGCTCATTCCCTCGGTTGGAACTGGCAGCGATGGGGGCCCGCTTCCGCCCATATTATTCCCCCTGTATCTTCCTTCGAGGGCTCCGGGCAAGGTGCGAGCTCGAGCATCTTTTCCAATACCGGATTTTCCAAACCCTCAGCGAGGGGGGCCGAACACCGAATCATCTTCGCCTTTGTTAGCCAGTCCTGGTCAAAGAGCGATCTCTCAGAAATAACTTCATGATGAATAAAAGACGGTGTGTTTGGCTAGAGGATTTCTTACTTGTTCGGCGGCACGGTTACTGCTCAGGCCCACGTCCTCGGTAGTATCCGGACACTCTATTTGAGGTCCGAAGAATGACTTGTACATCTCCTCGTGCGTCAGGCCGAGGAAACTTTGAATGGCATGCGGTCCTTCTGGGTTGAACTCCCACAAGCGAAGGGGCCGGCGTTTGCAAGGCTGGACTCGACGAACCAACATAACTTGCATTACCACAACCAAATTAAAATCTCCCTCGAAGAGATCTTGAATGCGGCTTTGCAGTGTAGGCACGTCCTTGGCTGGACCCCAGCTCAAACCTCTGCTAATCCATGACATCAGTTCTGGTGGGGGCTCGAGCGAAAAGCAGGGGCAGCCGCCCACTTGGCACTTCTGGGAGCCGTGACGTAAAACCACTCCCATTGCCATAATTCGGACACCTCTGGAAAGGAACCTTTCGGCCACGGAGCTCCTGCCATCTTGCCTATTGACGCGCCTCCGCACGCTGCATGTTGCCCCTCGATCATCTTCGGCTTCACTTCAAAGGTCTTGAGCCACAGGACGAAGTGAGGGGTAATGCGGAGGAAGGCCTCACACACGACAATAAATGTCGAGATGTGGAGAAAGGAGTCCGGAGCTAGATCGTGGAAATCTAGCCCGTAATAGAACATCAAACCCCTGACCAAGGAATCCAGAGTGAGGCCTAGGCCTCGGAGGAAGTGGGAGACGAACACGACATTCTCGTCGGGTTCGGGAGTGGGGACGACCTGCCCTCGAGCAGGCAACCGATGCGAAACCTCGGCGGTCAGGTATCTGGCCTCCCTCAACTTCTTGATATCCTCTTCCGTGACGGAGGAGGGCATCCACCGGCCTTGAAGGCTGGATCCGAACATGATTGAAGATTCGGAGCACCTGACCTGGGCTTTGGGTGTTAGAACTCGAGGCGGGGGAGGGGTTTGATTGAGCACGAGAGGGAAAAGCGAAAACCTTGTCCCTTTATAAAGAGGGTGAATATCAAGCGTCCTCTCCGTAGCCGTTTGGGACTTGCCTATAATCTAGGAGTCCTAGGCACGGTTGGGTTACCCACGACCGTATTAATAAGAATCCCGTAATTGGGTGAACACGATCTCTACTTTGACAAGACGTGTCAAGAAACCGCCTCGCGTTATGTGTGGAGCTGGTTGAAGAAAAACGGTTCGAATAATCACTGGGCCATGCCATAACGTCATGCTGCCAAAACAAGTCAGCAAATTAGATTTGCGAAAATATTATTCTCTCTACGGTGGTATGTGGAACTTATTTTGCAGGGTCGGACACTATCCTTGCATTCAAATTCTTCCGTGGTGTATTCGGAGGAGGAACCCGCCTTGCAATGCCGAAGATAATACTGCGCGCCGGACTCATCGTCATTGAAGCCTGGTTCAGGGGCTACTGAGGGAGTCCTGGATAAGGGGTTCTCCGGACAGCGGGACTATGTCCTTTGGTCGGACTGTTAGACTATGAAGATACAAGATTGAAGACTTCGTCTCGTGTCCGGATAGGACTCTACTTGGCGTGGAAGGCAAGCTAGGCAATACGGATATGAGTATCTCTTCCTTTGTAACCGACCTTGTGTAACCCTAACCCTCTCCGGTGTCTATATAAACCGGAGGGTTTTAGTCCGTAGGAGACAACATACAATCATACCATAGGCTAGCTTCTAGGGTTTAGCCTCTCTGATCTCGTGGTAGATCTACTCTTGTACTACCCATATCATCAATATTAATCAAGCAGGACGTAGGGTTTTACCTCCATCAAGAGGGCCCGAACCTGGGTAAAACATTGTGTCCCCTGCCTCCTGTTACCATCCGGCCTAGACGCACAGTTCGGGACCCCCTACTCGAGATCCGCCGGTTTTGACACCGACAGCTGGAATCTCGATTTCAGTCGGATCGGTGGCACTCTTCGGCTGTGGGGGCTCTTCAGTGAAGGGATCTTCTTGAACTGAAGGTGCATGAATATGATCCAGGAACACATTACTGGGAATGGCTTCTCTCTTGGAGACTATCTTTGCCAGATCATCGGCTGCTTAATTTTTCAGTTGGGGGATGTGATGGAGCTCTAATCCCTCGAACCTCTTTTCTAACTTTCTTACTGCATTGCAATAACCAGTCATGGCTGGGCTTCTGACGTACCACTCCATCATCACCTGATTGACCACTAAATCCGAGTCACCATAGACCATAAGGCGACGGACGCCGAGTGAAATGGCCATACGCAACCCATACAGAAGTGCCTCGTATTCAGCCTCATTGTTGGAGGAGTCAAAATGAATCTGGAGAACATAACTGAGTTTGTCACCACGGGGGGAGACCAATACCACTCCAGCACCGGAACCATTCAGCATCTTGGACCCATCGAAGAACATGGTCCAATGCTCCGAGTGAATTTGGGCTGGAAGTTGTTGTTTGATCCACTCGGCGAGGAAATCAACTATTGCTTGGGAATTAATAGCCTTCTTTGCTTCAAACTTGATATCTAGGGGAAGGAGTTCAATCGCCCACTTTGCCACTCGACCAGTTGCATCTCTGTTGTTCAGAATCTCCGATAATGGAGCGTCGCTGACGACTGTAATGGAATGATCAGAGAAATAGTGTGCAACCTTGTTTGTGGTCATGTAGATTCCATAAACAAGCTTCTGATAATGGGGATATCTTCGCTTTGATGGAGTCAGGACTTCAGAAACGTAATATACTGGGCGCTGAACTTTATACTGGGCGCTGAACTTAATATACTGTACTAACAACTTGTCTAGTGGCTGCAATGTAAAGCAGTAAAGGCTCTTTGCTAATTGGTGCAGCAAGCACCGGTTGGGTGGAAAGCAGGGCTTTGAGCTCTACAAACGCTGCATCAGCTTCGGGAGTCCACTCAAACTTATCAGACTTCTTCATCAGTCGGTAAAGAGGCAGTGCCTTTTCACCGAGACGAGAAATGAATTGACTCAGAGCGGCCAAACAACTAGTAAGCTTTTGGACATCGTGCACACGCACAGGGCGTTTCATCCGAAGAATGGCACCAACTTTCTCTGGGTTAGCATTGACCCCTCGTTCAAAAACGAGGAAACCGAGTAACTTTCCGCCAGGAACTCCGAATGTGCACTTTGATGGATTAAGCTTGGTATCATACCTTCTGAGGTTGGCAAAGGTTTCAGCAAGGTCAGCCAGTAGGTCGGAACCGTTACGTGACTTGACTACAATGTCATACATGTATGCTTCCACATTCCGACTGATTTGAGTGAGCAGACACTTATGAATCATCCTCATGAATGTGGCTCTGGCGTTCTTTAGGCCGAATGGCATAGTGACGTAAAAAAACATCCGAATGGAGTGATGAAAGCCGTTTTTATCTCATCGGGTCCACACAGTCGGATATGATGGTACCCGGAATAGGCGTCCATGAAGGACAAGCGCTCACACCCCGCAGTTGAGTCGACAATTTGGTCGATGCGGGGAAGAGGAAAATGATCTTTTGGGCAGGCCCGATTGATATGCTTGAAGTCAATGCACATGCGAAGTGAATCATCCTTCTTGGGGACCATGACAACATTGGCGAGCCACTCAGAGTGGTAAATCTCTCGAATGAACTTAGCTGCCAGGAGCCGAGCCACTTCCTCGCCAATTGCTTTTCTCTTCTGGACGGCGGACCGTCGGAGATGTTCCTTGACTGGTTTTACTTTCGAATTGACTCGCAAACGATGCTCAGCCAGTCCCCTGGGTACACCCGTCATGTCAGAAGGTTTCCATGCAAAGATGTACCAGTTCTCACAGAGGAACTGGATGAGCGCTTCTTCATATTTGCTGTCGAGTGTTGACGAGATATGGGTCGGAGCAACATTGGGATCGGTCGGGTGGATATGAATCAACTTCGTTTCTCCTGACGACTGAAATTCGGACTCTGTGGCAGGCTTCTTGGCTCGTAGCAAATCACTCGGATCTGCATTTTTCTGGTACTCTTACAGTTCCACTACTGCCATCTGTGCATCGGCAATTTTTGAGCCCTTCTGGAAACACTCTTCTGCCTTCTGCCGATTGCCGGTGACAGTGATTACTCCTTTGGGACCAGGCATCTTCAATTTGAGATACATGTAACATGGTCAAGCCATAAAACGTGCATAAGCGGGTCTCCCCAGAATGGCATGATAAGCACTCTTGAAATTCACTACCTCAAACATCAACTTTTCCTTGCGGTAATTCTTGGAATCACCAAAAACCACATCAAGTGCGATCTGGCTGAGTGACTGAGCCTTCTTGCCGGGTATAACACCATGGAAACTCATGTTGCTTTCACTAAGCTTGGACATCGGAATGCCCATTCCCTTCAAGGTTTCAGCATAAAGGATATTCAGGCCACTGCCACCATCCATCAGTACTTTAGTCAGTCGAGTGCCTTCGACTACTAGGTCGACCACCAGTGCTTGCCTCCCAGGGGTGGCTATATGCGCTGGGTGGTCTGACTGGTCGAATGTGATGGTAGTCTGGGACCACTTCAGATAACTGGGTGTTGACGGAGCAACCATGTTCACTTCCCTGTTAATAACCTTCAATCAACTTTTGCTTTCAACATCAGCAAAAATCATCAGCGTGGAATTGACATTGGGAAAGCTGTCATCATCTTGTCTCCTATCCTCACCTCCGTCCGACTCCTTTTCCTTTTCCTTGGGTTGTTTCTCTCGGAACTGCTAGATCAGGAAACGACACTGTTGAGTGGTGTGTTTAGGGTAAATGATGTTCCCCTCTTCATATTTCTTGGTATGAATATGACAGGGTAAATCCAACACATCATTTCCATCTTTATCCTTAACTCTTTTGGGAGCCTAGGGCCCTTTGCATTCTCCTTTGAACTTTCCTTGGGCAACAGTTAAAGCTTCACCAGGAGCAGCTGGTTCGGCCTTTCGCTTCTGTTTCCGACTGGAATTCCCTCCTCCGGTTTCTTGGGCGACTGTTTTGTGTTTGCCACTCCAGAGTCGGTCTTCCTCTTCACCATTGGCATATTTGGTGGCAATCTCCATCATCCGAGTCAGAGTCATATCTCCTGTCCGACCGAATTTTAGGTTCAACTCCCGATACTTAACGCCTTCCTTGAAGGCACAAATTTCTTGGTGATCTGACACATTCTCCACTGTATGGTGCAACGTGATCCATCTCTGGATATAATATCTCAAAGTTTCATTCGGTTTCTGGACACAACACTGCAATTCTGTCAACCCTGCCGGCCTTTTGCAAGTGCCTTCAAAGGTCCTAACAAACACTCGAGCAAGTTCTTCCCAACTGTATATGCTGCCAGGAGCCAACTGATTCAACCACGCTTTGGTAGAGCCCTCCAACATCAAGGGGAGGTGCTTCATGGCTACATCATCATTACCACCACCAATCTGCACAGCCACTTGGTAATCCTCAAGCCAAGCGTCTGGCTTGGATTCACCGGTGAGCTTGCTGACTCCAGTCGCCAACCTGATGGCTCTACTGAAACACTCGGGTCCTGAAACGTGTACCCTGCTTCCAGTCGGATGGTCTCTATCGTGGCCTTCTCTATGAGCTCTGTTTCTATCAACCAGACCTTGAACGAGGATTGACCTTGCATCAAAGCCTGGTTCTCTGGGGTCGACTGGAATTCTCCGTTCGCCGCTGTGGGGGCGCCTGTCATCTTGCCGCCGAGGCACGTACGACCCACTCCTCAGAGGAGGCGTGGGCACTCGACGACGATCATCGTGGTCGAGTCGATGATCATACTGCTCACGGTTCCTGTACTGATCTTGCTGGTATCCACGTCCCTCACGCCGCGGATGCCGTCTCGGGCTATGGGCAGACTGGACTGTATCCCCCACCACAGACCTGCTATGAATCCTATTCTGCGACTGAGATACCGTTGTATTCTGCTCTCCCACTGCCCGGAGTAAAGGCCGGATCTGCATCAAACCTCGGCCAACTTTTGACTGGGAAGGTTGAATTGACTCTGCTATTCGAGCTGCAGTTGTGAGATTCTGGATCGGAGTTCGATATACCTGAGTCGAAGGCGGAAAAAGTTGTCGTCGACTTGACTCGGGGATCCGCTGTCGAGCACGCTCGTCGAGTGCGCGCTGGAGGTTCTCCAGTCGAGTGCGCTTAGCCAAGTTGGCCAAGCACGCCTCCTCCAAGGCCTGGGCCTCGGGGGTTTCTCCAACGATAGGAGTGTGAAGTGCATCCATATTGCAGCGACGAAGATCTTCCCTCCGCTGCAAAGAGAGGGGTTCGGGGCGGTACTCCTCGTGAGCACGCGACGGATCACCACCGCCATCGCCACTGCCTTCCCGAGTGAAGCCAGGAGGACTGCGTGGTCCATTGACCATCAAGACTTCCGCCGCGGGGTCGCTGCTGTCGCATTCGGACGCAGTCTTGACAGAACCAGTCGACAGATCGAACAGGCCGTAGAGAGTTTCATCGGGCTCGATTGCCGCGATTTGCGGGGTGGCCGATTGGCGGGCCACCGTGTGCCTCACCCACCGATGAAGCCGCGACCGACCGGATTACTGGCGCCGGCGAACAACGGAGAGGGAGGTTGCCACAGGAGTCGACTGATACGGAGTCGACGGTTGTCGAAGAAGGACGTCGCGAACGCAAGCACAGAAGTGCGTCGCCCCATGGATGGGGAGCGCCTCGACGTCGAGTGGAGCTTCGTGAAGCCAAGCGGAGTCTTCGGCGATGAAGACGAGCGCGCCGAGATGGATCTCGCGGCCTTCAACCAATCCTCCGCCGGAAACCATGATGATGGGAATCGGAAGAATCGCAACTTCTCCAATAAACTGCTAAGACACCTGCCGCATGGTGGGTGCCAACTGTCGTGGGAATGATTCCGACAATAATAAAGGAATAGGGTAACGGGGCATGATCTATCAAGATGCATATGGGTGACACGGTGGTTTTAGCGAGTTCGGGCCTCTCACGGTGGAGATAACAGCCCTACGTCTCGTGCTCCGGAGAGACTTTGTTTTATCTGAGTATGTATCCGGAGATTACAATGAGAGAGAGGAACAGATCCCCATGCCTGAGCTAAGTCCTGAGACTAGAGAGAGAGGTAGAAGAAATAACTTGCCCCAAGTCTAGTGCCGGGGGTGGCTTATATAAAGTGTGCCACCCCCTCACCTCCTATGTTACAAAGTGGGGCATGAATGCCATAATGTCAGCTCACTACCAAGCCTTCACTATGAGAATGATGCTTTGACTGCTTTGCTGCCTGCTAGTCTTTGTATGCCCGAGTGAGTCGTACGGTCGAGTGGTGAACTGTTATCCGAGTGGATGTATGCTGCTTGGTTGAGTGGATAGTATGCTGCTTGTCCGAGTGGATAGTATGCATGTATGAAATTTATCTGGACCCACATGTTGTGTGGATCCCATGCTTTATGATATTTTGACCCTTCGTGGGCCTACCTGTTATGTGTATCCCCAACACCAACTTCTGCCTGCATCTACTACTATTACTCCACACATCGACCGCTATCTAGCATGCATGTAGAGTATTAAGTTCATAAGAACGGAGTAACGCCTTAAGCAAGATGACATGATGTAGAGGGATAAACTCATGCAATATGATATAAACCCCATCTTTTTATCCTCGATGGCAACAATACAATACGTGTCGTTTCCCTTTCTGTCACTGGGATCGAGCACCGCAAGATTGAACCCAAAGCTAAGCACCTCTCTCATTGCAAGAAAGATCAATCTAGTAGGCCAAACCAAACTGAAAATTCGAAGAGACTTGCAAAGATAACCAATCATACATAAAAGAATTCAGAGAAGATTCAAATATTGTTCATAGATAATCTTGATCATAAACCCACAATTCATTGGATCTCGACAAACACACCGCAAAACAAGATTACATCGAATAGATCTCCAACAGAATCGAGGAGAACTTTGTATTGAGATCCAAAGAGAGAGAAGAAGCCATCTAGCTAATAACTATGGACCCGAAGGTCTGAGGTAAACTACTCACACATCATCGGAGGGGCCATGGAGTTGATGTAGAGGCCCTCCGTGATCAATGCCCCCTCCGGCGGAGCTCCAGAAAAGGCTCCAAGATGGGATCTCTTGGGTACAGAAGGTTGCGGCGGTGGAATTAGGTTTTCGTGGTGTTCTCCGATATTTTCAGGGTACGTAGGTATATATAGGAGGAAGAAGTAGGTCGGTGGAGCCACGAGGGGCCCATGAGGGTGGAGGGCGCGCCCCCCTGCCTTGTGGCCTCCTCGTTGATTGCTTGACGTCCGCTCCAAGTCCTCTGGATCATATTTGTTCCAAAAATCACGCTCCCGAAGGTTTCATTCCGTTTGGACTCCGTTTGATATTCTTTTTCTGCGGAACACTGAAATAGATAAAAAAACAGCAATTTGGGCTGGGCCTCCGGTTAATAGGTTAG